>NC_090648.1:394983137-394987041 GCF_040937935.1 Hyperolius riggenbachi | reverse complement strand
AAAGTAAATCACCTCCAGGCAAAACCAACATTTGCAAAACAAACTGACCTTCCAGCCAATATAAGCAAGTTTCCACAGACAGCAGCATTGCAAAATAATCACAGAAACATGCCTGAAAGGAAGCAGGCATAAAAACAAGCTAAACATCCACAAAGCATTATGCATGTCATTTTACCTGTTTCCAGTAGCAGGAGAGAGCAAGCGACAGAGCAGCAGAACATCCTTCCAACTAGAATCCAGCTTGGAAGAGAAAATCTCCATCATGTTGCACTTCCTGGAGGGCAGCCCTGCATCACTTCCTACCTGTAGAACTCAGGCAGAAAGCTGAAACTGCAAGTCATAGTGCAGAGAGAAACATCTCCCTGCCTGCACAGCCATCAGAGCCCAGGTAAAACAAATGTTTGGAAGCAAATAATTGCATGTGGAGACAGAGCTCACACTAACCCCCCCCCCCCCCCCCCCCCCAGCACAGGGGTCCCCCACAAGCACGCTACATTAGGTATTCTGGGGGGCTTCAGAGCAGGAGAGGCTGAACCTGCCTGGACTGCTGCAAGAAGGCAGCTAGATAAGGGCAAAAAAGCAAAAATTATTCCCATGAAAGGGACAGACCTGTAGTGTGGACAGGAAATAAAAAAGCGAGGAGGAAGCGGAGAGTCTTTAATTTATAGCTAACAGACCTGTATGTTGGGGGCGGGACTACCCATTCGTATGCTGCCATGAATACTGCAGGAAATATATATATATATACACACACACACGCACACACACACACACACACACAAACACACACACACATATATATATAGTTACATAGTTATTTTGGTTGAAAAAAAGACATTCATCCATTGAGTTCAACCAGTACAAAGTACAACTCCAGCCTGCTCCCTCGCATATCCCTGTTGATCCAGAGGAAGGCGAAAAAACCCTTACAAGGCATGGTCCAATTGGCCCCAAAAGGGAAAAATTCCTTCCCGACTCCAGATGGCAATCAGATAAAATCCCTGGATCAACATCATTAGGCCTTACCTAGTAATTGTAGCCATGGATGTCATTCAACCCAAGGAAAGCATCTAAGCCCCCTTTAAATGCAGGTATAGAGTTTGCCATAACGACTTCCTGTGGAAATGCATTCCACATCTTAATCACTCTTACTGTAAAGAACCCTTTCCTAAATAAGTGGTTAAAACTTTTTTCCTCCATGCGCAGATCATGTCCTCTAGTCCTTTGAGAAGGCCTAGGGACAAAAAGCTCATCCGCCAAGCTATTATATTGCCCTCTGATGTATTTATACATGTTAATTAGATCTCCTCTAAGGCGTCTTTTCTCTAGACTAAATAAACCCAGTTTATCTAACCTTTCTTGGTGAGACCTTCCATCCCATATATATGTATATATGTATGTATGTATGCATACATGTATATATGTATGTGTATGTATATATGTATGTGTATGTATATATGTATGCGTATGTATGTATATATGTATGTGTATGTATATATGTGTATGTATATATATATATATATATATATATATATATATGTGTGTGTGTGTGTGTGTGTGTGTGTGTGTGTGTGTGTGTGTGTGTGTGTGTGTGTGTGTGTGTGTGTGTGTGTGTGTGTGTGTGTGTGTGTGTGTGTGTGTGTGTGTGTGTGTGTGTGTGTGTGTGTGTGTGTGTGTGTGTGTGTGTGTGTGTGTGTGTGTGTGTGTGTGTGTGTGTGTGTGTGTGTGTGTGTGTGTATATATATATATATATTTACAAGCCCTACTGCATAAAGCCAAATTAATCCGTGCCATGCACTGATGAGGATCAAACAATCCAAAACAGTCTGTTAGATTATTATGGCTCTGAACAAATGAACAAGCTGACACATCATTGCATTCCAGCGGTTCTGGAGGTGTGTTTAGCTTCTAAGGGTACAATGGTTAATTTGCATATATTCAGCAGTGATGCCCTGGGAGACTTCTCAAGCTCACTCCAACCTGAATTATCGCAAATTCTTTCTGTTTAAAGAAAACCAAAATTAGCTTACCTGGTAATGCTGTTTTAAATAACCCTCCAGGACAGTTGCTACTTATGAGATGTGGGCCCGCCCCCAACAGGAAACACAAAGGACTAGCTCTCTATAACTTCCACCTCTAAGCTCTACCTGCCAGTATGTTCCAATTAACTGTTCCGATAGAATACTTTAACTCTTCACACTTTTCATGAATACGCATAGTTTCAACATACAGTCAGTAAAATATCAACATAATGTTAGGGTGGGTCACCTGTTCTGGAGGGTAATTAAAAACAGCATTACCAGGTAAGCTAATTTTGTTTTTTTCAAATAACCCTCCAGGACAGGTGCTACTTATGAGATGATATGCAATAAGCAACACTAACCTTAGGGTGGGATCACAGCCTGAAGAACTTTCCTTCCAAATGTCTGTTCTTCCGCTGATAGTAGATCCAGCCTGTAGTGTCTAATGAAGGTGTTCACCGTCTTCCAGGTTGCCGCCTTGCAGATATAAGTTCCAGCTCTGTAGGCCCAGGAAGTTGCAACTGACCTTGTCGAATATGCTGTTACCTCCTTTGGACATTGAACTCCTTTCGGTTTATATGCTTCATTAATGCAGACTTTAATCCATCTTGCTATAGATGCTTTTGGCATACTTTCGCCCTTTCTTGCACTGGAAAAATTGATAAACAAAGCCGTAGTCTTTCTGAACTCCTTCACTCTGTCCAGATAAAAAAGCAAACATCTTCTGACGTCCAATTTATGCCACCTGATCTCTCTGGGCTCTGTGGCATCTTTACAAAAGGATGGCAATACAATTTCTTGCATCCTGTTTGATAGGGTAGCAACCTTTGGCAAGAATTCACTTGTCATCTTCAGGACTACTCTATCTTGAAAAATTAAACAAAAGGGTTCTATAGAACTTATTATTCTCCTTGCTGAGGTGATTGCCACCAAGAAAATTGTCTTCATTGTCAACAGACGTAACGAAATTTCGTTTAAAGGTTCAAAACAGTCACTCATCAAGATATTTAGAACCAAAGTTAAGTCCCATCTCGGATATGCACGTTTTATCACTGGCCTGGAACGTTCTATTGATTTAAAAAATCTGATAACCAAAGGTTCAAGTGCCAACCGCCTATTTAGAAAAACTGAAAGAGCCGCTACCTGAACTTTCAATGTACTTAGTGCCAGCTTTTTGTCAATTCCGTCTTGCAAAAATTCTAACACTGTGGCCAGTCTGTTGGTTTTTAGACCTGCTCCCTTCTTCCATTCACAAAAGGTCTTCCAATATTTTAAGTAAATTGATTGAGTCACTCTCTTTCTGCTATTTAATATAGTTTCTGTTACTCTGTCAGATAACCCCCTTCTCTTTAGGATCTGCCCTTCAGAAACCATGCTCTCAACTGAAGATTGGGAATCTGAATCCACTCGTCTTCTTTTCTGAGAGGATCGAGTCTGTCTTTCAATGGAATCGGTCTGTCCACCAACATTGACTTTATCATTGGAAACCAAACTCGTTTTGGCCAATTGGGCGCGATTTAATATCAGATGCATTGATGTCGCTCTTAGTTTCTTTAGTACTATTGTCAATAGAGGTATTGGAGGGAAGGCATAGGCGATCTGAAAATCCCAAGCTTGGGCCAACGCATCTACTCCTAAAGCTCCTCTTGGGTCTAGTGAGAAAAACCGACTGCAGTGCGCGTTTTCCCAGTTGGTGAACAGATCTATCTGTGGTTGTCCCCATCTTTGTGTCAATTCTTTGAATATATTCGGGTTCAGCCTTAGCTCTGAGTTTGATAGCTTCTTTCTGCTTAATAGATCCGCCATGGTGTTCAATGACCCCTTGAGGTGAACTGCTGAGATTGACTGAAGATTGCATTCTGCCCAATCTAGTATTTCCAGCA